>NC_060179.1:73825612-73840612 GCF_021184085.1 Oncorhynchus gorbuscha | reverse complement strand
TGTGTGTGTGTGTGTGTGTGTGTGTGTGTGTGTGTGTGTGTGTGTGTGCCTGCCTGCCTGCGTGCGTGCGTGCGTGCGTGCGTGCGTGCGTGCGTGCGTGCGTGCGTGTGTGTGTGTGTGTGTGTGTGTGTGTGTGTGTGTGTGTGTGTGTGTGTGGATGATAAGTGTTATATCTCTAACCTGAGCTCCCCCACAGAGCCAGACAGAGGAAGATAACAGGTGTGGTGAACTATCTGGTCACAGATAGGTTTTGGCGTATGGTTTGGTGTACCATGTGTTCTGTGTTCTTTACATGTAGCATGCTGTTACATGCTAAATTACTCCAATGTGTAAACTGTATCAAATATGTATAATCTAATAGGAGGCACTGCTGTTATGGATGGATTGGTGCAACTTTATCTCTTTAGAGAAACACAAGACAAAATCCCTTCAGCATCTAAAACAAGTCTTCAAGTCTTAGCCATCAAGCAAGCCTATTGCACTGTCGTTCAGGGTGGCATCTTTTCAGGGCTTGTATTGGTTAAAGTTGGTTTACAGAGGTCAGCCTGTCAAGCAGTCTGTCTGGCAGGAACAAATTAAGTCTTTAGCTCAGTGGAAGAAACCTAGTCATGTGGTGTAAAGATGATAATTGGCAGTGTGTGTGTGTGTGTGTGTGTGTGTGTGTGTGTGTGTGTGTGTGTGTGTGTGTGTGTGTGTGTGTGTGTGTGTGTGTGTGTGTGTGTGTGTGTGTGTGTGTGTGTGTGTGTGTGTGTGTGTGTGTGTGTGTGTGTGTGTGTGTGTGTGTGTGTGTGCGTGTGAAAGCATATGGTTTGACCAGGCTGTGTGTGTGTGTGTGTGTGTGAAAGCATATGGTTTGACCAGGCTGTGTGTGTGTGCGTGTGAAAGCATATGGTTTGCCTTTACCAGTGTGGGTGGTGTTGTACTAAACCTTCCCCTTCCCCTTCCCTTTACTAGCCTGACCTTGGCCTTAACGAGGCCCTGCTCTTGCAGTGTGGTGTGTGTGTGTGTGTGTGTGTGCGTGCGTGATAATGAGAGAAATATGTGAATACCTTGCATGAAACAGCGGTATTCCCTTATTTTGAAACTACAGCACATACTATTTAATTCTGAGAGAGAGAGAGAGAGAGAGAGAGAGAGAGAGAGAGAGAGAGAGAGAGAGAGAGAGAGAGAGAGAGAGAGAGAGAGAGAGAGAGAGAGAGAGAGAGAGAGAGAGAGAGAGAGATACCAATCCAAACCCATGGGATATTGGTTTGCTCAACTCCTCTGTCCTCCATCTTCTCTTCACTTTCAAAGATAACCAAGGAGAGAAGGGGAGGAGAGGCAATGTGGTAACAAATGCATTTGTATTTAACGAGACTCTCTTCCATTGTGAGTCATCATGCAAATGATGTTTAAAGGGGTGGAATCCCAAATCAAATCTGTAATGTAGTAAAAAATAAATGGAGCTAGTTATGCTGTGGGTGATCTCAAAACTCTTCTGTGCAGTACTCAGCTAGGATACTTCTGTGTTTCATTAGCGGGAGGAGGCTATCGAGGAGGCTATCGAGGAGGCTATCAAGGAGGCGAGGACACTCCTCCATTCGCCTACTAACTAATTGACACTCTCCTCGACCCCTCGACCACTTATCGGATTCCGGGTCATGGAGGAGAGAGGACGGAGGAGTCGAGGATAGGGAGATGTCCCCATATCATTCTTTCAGCAGCTGGTTCTCACTAGTGCTTGTATTTTGTAAAAGTTATTGAAACATTCTACCTTGAAAATAGCTTGACTGGAACCCTTTTTAATGACAACTTTTCTATTAGTATTATTATTATTATGATTATTAATTTTGTTGTTATTATTCTTATTCTTATATTTATTGTTGTTGTCATTAGTATTATTAGTGTTGATGTTGTTGTTGTTGTTATTATTATTAATATTATTTTTATTATTCTTATTCTTATTCTCATTATTAGCACTATTTTTTATATTATTATTATTATTATTGTTATAGTTATTGTTATTATTATTAGAAATATTACTGTTGTTCACATTACTATTATTATTTTTGTTGTTGTTGCTGTTAATATTATTATTAATATTCATGTTAATATTGTTATTCTTGTTATTATTGTTGTTGTTATTATTGTTATTATTATTATAATTAGTATTGCTGTTAGTATTGTTATTATTGTTGTTGGTATTGTTGATATTATTATTTTGTTATTATTATTATCATTATTGTTGTTGTTGTTATTATTATTGTTGTTGTTGTTATTAATAAATAGGGAATGTGTGTTTGAAGCTAAGTGATATAGGTATGCAGATATAGGATAGAAAAGGGGGTAAAATACCTACTGTTGCCACGTTACAGCGTCCACAACAGAACCAGCGTTCTTCATAAACCTGGTAATGAAAACACAAGAGAGATCAGCTAATTCAGGTTTAAACACCACTGAAATACCAGCACAACATTTTGGAATGACACACAAAATGACTTTTGATTAGTCTCATATATATGTGCCTCCTGACCAGGCTGTGTGTGTGTGTGTGTGTGTGTGTGTGTGTGTGTGTGTGTGTGTGTGTGTGTGTGTGTGTGTGTGTGTGTGTGTGTGTGTGTGTGTGTGTGTGTGTGTGTGTGTGTGTGTGTGTGTGTGTGTGTGTGTGTGTGTGTGTGTGTGTGTGTATTTCTAACTGAGCAACGGAGTCACAACATAAACAAGACATGTGGACCGGTTAGTCTCAACCTGTAACTCTCCTTATTTGGGTCTGAGAGTCTTTCTGGCATGTCTAGATCCTTCTATCTAAACAGCTTGTCAGAAAGGCACTCTCACCAGTTAAAGATATTTAGTCTTGGTTACATCTTTTATCTGACACTGATGTTATCTCCGTTCACTTAGCCTCTGTTTCTAAACAAACACACGCACACACACACACACATGCACACACACACACACGCACACACACACACACACACACACACACACACACACACACACACACACACACACACACACACACACACACACACACACACACACACACACACACACACACACACACACACACACACACACACACACACACACACACACACACACACACACACACACACACACACACACACACACACACAGAGACACACACACACACACCCTGACCATGAGACAGAGACAGACTAGAGGAAAAACCAGGGGAAAGGAGAAGGGAGAGGAGGAGGAGGGAGAGGAGAGGAGGAGGAGGGAGAGGAGGAGGGAGAGGAGGAGGAGGAGGGAGAGGAGGAGAAGGGAGAAGAGGAGAAGGGAGAGGAGGAGGAGGGAGAGGATGAGGAGGGAGAAGAGCCGGTAGAGAAGGGCCTGCCTGTACCTCCTGCAAAAACTAAACAATTTTTTGTCAAAAGACATTCAGGAATTCAGCAAACAAATAGTTTACAGTTTTTTCCAACTGCTTACGCACAAAATATTTTCATGTCACACGATTTTTGAAACCTCTCACTCAAAGTGCAAAACTTCACACCAAATATCCAAAACCATAAGCTATTTCTCAGCCTTTGACTCAGTTGTCAATTGCATTAAACACTTTTTTCAAAACACTACGTACAATTCTCTACCTAAAACACAAAAATCTAACAGGAAGGGACTTGCTTTCCTTTTCCAAACACAACCAATCAAAATGCTACACTTATTCACCACACACACTCCTCACATGTGCAAACACTAATAGCTTAACTGATCACTAACCAATCACTGCTTTACTGTAGTATAGGCCTATAAATAGGTCAAAGGTCAGATTACCTGTTTTGATCAATGGATGCCAACAATGGACAGAGAGCAAGAGGAGTAGGAGGGAGAGGAAGAGGAAGAAGAAGACGAGGGCAAAGAAGAGAAGGAAGGAGAGCCATCTCTGATGAGATTAGGTCAACACTTGTTGATCATGTGATCAACCACGGTTTGACCATGAGAGGCTGGACTGAGAGTCCAGCCCAACTTGAGTCGATTTACAGTGGCGTCCATAATTCGAACCTTCAGAAATGAGAACAGGTATGCAACTATATAATGACTATTTTAGCATTACAGTAATGTACTGTAAAATACGTATGACTGCATAGTATTGCATAAACATTTGTAACTCTAAGCCATCCATTTACTGCACTGCATTGAATGAATGAGGTTGGTTTGTTGGTTTTTGTACATTGTTTACAGTTCCTATGCTGAACACATACTGTGTTTGAATACAGAGTGGAAAGGCAAAGACATCATGGAGGACGAGGACGCTTGTTTACAGATGTACAAGAGACTGCAATTATAAATAAGGTTTTGGCCAACAATGCAATTAGTACTCGAGAGATGAGAGTGCATATCTTGGATATCTTGGATAATGACACCATATTTAACAACATCAATGCTGTAAGCCTGTCGACCATAAAACGCATCCTCCAACGGCACCGAGTTACGATGAAACAACTTTACAAGGTGCCATTTGAGAGAAACTCTGACAGAGTCAAGAATATGCGACATGACTTTGTAGAGGTATGTATGCAACACTACTTCCAGTACTTCAGACAGACCATATTTACTCATCTGTATATCCTTTTGTCTGTTACAGAGAGTATTGGAGCTGGATGCCCATGTAATCCACCATGAATTTATTTATGTGGATGAGGTTGGCTTCAACCTCACCAAAACCAGGCGCTGCTGAAGAAATGTAATAGGACAGAGGGCAATTACCAATGTCCCTGGACAGCGTGGGGCTAATATAACTATGTGTGCTGCCATCACTCAAAACGGGGTCCTCCATCACAATGCCACACTGGGTCCGTACAACACCGGCCATATGCTCACTTTTCTGGATGCAATTGACACAATGCTTGTCCCTGATCCAGATCAGGAGCCTGCTAGATTTGTGGTTTTATGGGACAATGTTAGTTTTCACCGGGCTGTTCTGGTCCAAGACCAGTTTGCCACCCATCCACAATTTGTAGTTTTGTACCAACCCCCATATTCACCTTTTCTAAATCCCATAGAGGAATCCTTCTCAGCCTGGCGCTGGAAAGTGTATGATCGCCAACCCTATGCCCGCATGCCACTTTTCCAGGCAATGGAGGACGCATGTGGGGACATAGAGGTTGCCTCTGTCCAAGGTTGGATACGCCATGCTAGGAGATACTTCCCTCCATGTGGGGACATAGAGGTTGCCTCTGTCCAAGGTTGGATACGCCATGCTAGGAGATACTTCCCTCCATGTGGGGACATAGAGGTTGCCTCTGTCCAAGGTTGGATACGCCATGCTAGGAGATACTTCCCTCCATGTGGGGACATAGAGGTTGCCTCTGTCCAAGGTTGGATACGCCATGCTAGGAGATACTTCCCTCCATGTTTGGCAAGAGAAAGTGTATCTTGTGATGTGGACGAAGTATTGTGGCCAGACCCAGGCCGGAGAAGAGATGAAGGGTAGCTTAGCACTGGTGACTGCCCCCCCCCCTACCAATTCCTGGACTGTCCCCCCGGGACCCCACACACACAATTGTGTTCTTTACTGTATTCTAAAGAATATACTTTTTGGTTTACATATGTTTATGGTTTTGTTGTATGCTACTGTATACAACAGTAATGTTTGGCCTAATAAATATTTTTTGTTTCTACATTGCATTGGTGTTTACAGTGTACTTGTTACCCCTCTCAGCAGATGACTTTCACTGTAGAACATTGTATTGAAATGTAGATATAAGCCTATGAAAGAGCTTTAGATTTAGAACAACAGTGTTTACATGGTATATCCAAAAATGTACTATTATGAAAGCAGTGTTTGCCATTTGATGCAAATGCTTCATTCTGACATGTGTTTATGGCATTTTGAATGCAGTGTTACATTTTGAAGGAGATGTGAGGCATTTTGCATTTTGTGTGTGCAGTTTTGGGAATTGTGTGTAGAGTTTTGAAAAAAAGGAGACAGTTTTGAAAACGTGTGTAAGCAGTTGGAAAAAACTGTAATTTAGGAAATCTGTTTCCAAGTATTCCCACAAATTAAAACATTGAGGTGATCGTGTCTCAATGTAATCAAGGTATGAAATGATTGTTATTTTGAAATACAGTCTATTTTGGGGTTTAGTTGATGAGTTTGATTTTCAGAAAGTCTTGGAAGACCATTTCACACAGTATCTTCCTACTAATTCCTATTAAGACTTTCTCTAAACCATCCTCTCATCTGTTACATGCTATAGTGAGAGGATTGCTAACAATACTGTTATATAGTCTATGTTGATGTGTTTCTACAGAAAAGATTCTGCCGAAACATTTACATCAAACAGATCTATTTTAGCTGCCCTGATTGCATAATCATCCCACAGCTATGCTGTAGAACAGTGGTTCCCAAACTGTGGGGCACGCAGGGTTGGCAGGAAGGGCACGGGGGTCACAAAACACCCTTTGCCAACCCTGTGTGTCCCACAGTCTGGGAACCACTGTTCCAGAGCATAATGTTTTGGCTAAATCTTTCTGAAAATCAAACTCATTAACTAAACCCCAAAATAGACTATATTTCAAAATAACAATAATTTCACACCTTGATTACATTGAGACATATAAAACATAAAATTGCAAGAATATACTTTTTTTTCTTTGCACCCAATGATAAAATTAGAAGAATTGCAGGAAATAAACTTTAAACCTGCAATATTCCCTCCACAAACAAGAGGGGTGTGAACAGTTTGGGGGGGGGGCTGCTCTAGAATGTTGGTCTAACAAATCCAATCTTTTTGCAGTGGAAAAAATTCACCATGTAATATATAACAAATCCCCTGTTTATAGCAAGTCCCAATAGTGGATCTAAGATAGAGGTCTAGACAAAGATCCTCTGGTCTGAGAGAGAGAGGAGAGAAGAGAGGAGAAAGAGGAGAGAAGAGAGAGGAGAGGACAGGTGGGAAATCACTCAGCCAATTTATCAATCCACTGACACTCTATTCAGCAGACAGCCTATTTAACTAGACCAGGACCTGGGACCACCAGACTGGAGACCTCTACATAAACACTGGGCCTGTGTGTGTGTGTGTGTCTCTGTGTGTGTGTGCCTGTGTGTGTGTGTGTGTGTGTGTGTGTGTGTGTGTGTGTGTGTGTGTGTGTGTGTGTGTGTGTGTGTGTGTGTGTGTGTGTGTGTGTGTGTGTGTGTGTGTGTGTGTGTGTGTGTGTGTGTGTGTGTGTGTGTGTGTGTGTTTGTGTGTTTGTGTGTGCGTGCGTGCGTGCGTGTGTGTGTGTGTGTGTGTGTACTGTTTAAACCATATTTCCAAAAGATGGTTCTATACTATAGTTTAGGACTTTGTTGACTATATTGATAATCCATAATGCACCTATAATTGAAACGGTGTCAGTGAGGCGACTCACCCGTCGAGCAGCAGAATGGCGTTCTTGCGTGGTGGTCCAGCGTTAGGGCCGTAAAGGTGTGCTCGGCTGTAGTAGCGTACAGATTGCAGTAGTGTTCTCAGCATGGTGTAGTCCTTGGCTAGCTGGGTACTGTTAACTGTCTGACCCACCATGCTTCGGTAGCCATTAGGCTCTGGAGAGAGATGGAGAGAGGAAGGAAATTAAAGCAATAGAAAAAATCGGATTTTAAACTAACCCTGGCCTTAACCCTAACCTAATGCCTAACCCTAACCTTAACCACACTGCTATCCCTAATGCCTAACCCTAACCTTAACCACACTGCTATCCCTAATGCCTAACCCTAACCTTAACCACACTGCTATCCCTAATGCCTAACCCTAACCTTAACCACACTGCTATCCCTAATGCCTAACCCAAACCTTAACCACACTGCTATCCTTAATGCCTAACCCAAACCTTAACCACACTGCTATCCTTAATTCCTGACCCTAACCTTAAATTAAAACCAAAAAGCTATTTTTTTGATGTTGCAGCTGGTCTATCTAAGGAAATCGCTCAGGTCTACCTCCAGAACTAAACTCATGATGGTATTACAGCGAGACACAGCGTGTCATTCTAACGCTGTCCAACACAAGAGTGTGTTTGACCTCACAGCTTCTACTTTCTGGCGAGAGTGCTTGTATCATTTGGCAGGGGTCGACTGCACCACATAGAAAGTCATCAGCTGTCAACTTCTCCTTTTAAAAACCACTCAATCCTTCATCATGCCTAAATATTCACCCCTCTCTCTCTCTCTTCACTCTTTGAAAGGCTTCCTTTCAATCATGACTCAGAGTTAAAACGTACACATTTGCATGCCCTCTAAAGGCTTTGGCCAGCACCAGTACTTATTTTGTTTTGTTATCATGAGCACCTTTATGAAACCAGTCATAACACCTTTATGAAACCAGTCATAACACCTTCATGAAACCAGTCATAACACCTTTATGAAACCAGTCATAACACCTTCATGAAACCAGTCATAACACCTTCATGAAACCAGTCATAACACCTTTATGAAACCAGTCATAACACCTTCATGAAACCAGTCATAACACCTTCATGAAACCAGTCATAACACCTTCATGAAACCAGTCATAACACCTTCATGAAACCAGTCATAACACCTTTATGAAACCAGTCATAACACCTTCATGAAACCAGTCATAACACCTTCATGAAACCAGTCATAACACCTTTATGAAACCAGTCATAACACCTTTATGAAACCAGTCATAACACCTTCATGAAACCAGTCATAACACCTTCATGAAACCAGTCATAACACCTTCATGAAACCAGTCATAACACCTTCATGAAACCAGTCATAACACCTTTATGAAACCAGTCATAACACCTTCATGAAACCAGTCATAACACCTTCATGAAACCAGTCATAACACCTTCATGAAACCAGTCATAACACCTTCATGAAACCAGTCATAACACCTTCATGAAACCAGTCATAACACCTTCATGAAACCAGTCATAACACCTTTATCAGTGTTGCAGTATCATTCATCACAATATAGCTTCATAATATAGAAATATCATTTTAGTTATAATTGTATAAATATAATATAATTGTAATTGTAAATATATAATTGTAAATATAATTGTAGTTCTATTCTTCATAACACATGTATTCAACATCATTTATAAAGATTTTTCCAAATAAAAGTACCCTCAAACAGATCTTTATGAATCTATTGTACAATGGAAATGTGTATTTTTACTGCCACCGCACTATTCCCATAACAGGCTGGCAGCAGCACAGTCAGTGGTTGGGGACTTTGTGCATTGAGTGTTTCGTAGCCTCTCTCGTGAACTTTCAATTTTGCAGGATGCCGCTGAGAATAAACAGTGTTATCTTCTTCAATAAGGATTTTTTTCTGTGACAACATCCAAGAGAAGGCGGATCTGAAGTTAACAGAATACCTGAACTCGAGGGAGCTCTGGCCAGGAGCACCATTCAAATGGCATGTTAGGCCTACAGCAGGGCTGCCCAACCCTGTTCCTGGAGAACTACCTTCTTGTAGGTTTAAGCTCTCCAAAAACAGGGTTGGCCTACCGCTTGTTTATAGGCCAAAAACATGTGCTCTTAGGGTTACACTTGGATTTGTATAATATATAATATGGCGTCGACAGAGATGGTTGCCTCACTTCGAGTTCTTAGGAAACTTTGCAGTATTTCGTTTTTTATATATTATTTCTTATTATAATAATAATATATGCCATTTTCAGACACTTTTATCCAAAGCGACTTACAGTCATGTGTGCATACATTCTACGTATGGGTGGTCCCGGGGATCGAACCCACTACCCTGGCATTACAAGCGCCATGCTCTACCAACTGAGCTACAGATTACCCCAGGAAATCTTAAGTCTTATTACATACAGCTGGGAAGAACTATTGGATAAAAGAGCAACGTCAATTTACCATCAATACGAACAGGAATACAACTTTCCCGAAGCGGATCCTCTGTTTGGACCACCACCCAGAACAATGGATCTAATCCCAGAAGCCGACCCAAAACAACGACACCACAGAAGAGGCATACCCCTTTATACCCCCTTTATACCCCTGTATACCCCCTTATACCCCCGTATACCCCTTTATACCCCTGTATACCCCCGTATACCCCCGTATACCCCTTTATACCCCTGTATACCCCTTTATACATTTACATTACATTTAAGTCATTTAGCAGACGCTCTTATCGAGAGCGACTTACAAATTGGTGCACCTTATGACATCCAGTGGAATACCCCTGTATACCCCTTTATACCCCTTTATACCTCTGTATACCCCTTTATACCCCTGTATACCCCTGTATACCCCCTTATACCCCTTTATACCCCCGTATACCCCCTTATACCCCTGTATACCCCTGTATACCCCCGTATACCCCTTTATACCCCTGTATACCCCTGTATACCCCTTTATACCCCTTTATACCCCTGTATACCCCTTTATACCCCTGTTACCCCTTTATACCCCTGTATACCCCTTTATACCCCTGTATACCCCTGTATACCCCTTTATACCCCTGTATATCCCTGTATACCCCTTTATACCCCTGTATACCCCTTTATACCCCTTTATACCCCCGTATACCCCCGTATACCTCTGTATACCCCTTTATACCCCTGTATACCCCTTTATACCCCTGTATACCCCCGTATACACCTTTATACCCCTGTATACCCCTTTATACCACTTTATACCCCTGTATATCCCCGTATACCCCTTTATACCCCTTTATACCCCTGTATACCCCCTTATACCCCTGTATACCCCTGTATACCCCTTTATACCCCTGTATACCCCTGTATACCCCTGTATACCCCTTATACCCCTGTATACCCCTGTATACCACTTTATACCCCTGTATACCCCTGTATACCCCTTTATACCCCTGTATACTCCTGTATACCCCGTATACCCCTTATACCCCTTTATACCCCTGTATACCCCTTTATATACCCCATATACCCCTTTATACCCCTTTATACCCCTGTATACCCCTTTATACCCCTGTATACCCCCTTATACCCACGTATACCCCTTTATACCCCTTTATACCCCCTTATAGCCCTTTATACCCCCGTATACCCCTTTATACCCCTGTATACCCCTGTATACCCCTGTAGGTACAGTGTTGTCCAATGATTTAGAATTCTGCTGTATTAAATACCATACATTGTACAATATTTGAAATGCAGTATATAGTGTGGTGTAGTAGATACTGACCGTTGCCCAGTTCCCAGGAGATGTTGTATTTCCTCCCAGCGCTGTATTTGAGTAAGCTGAAGGCTGCGGAGGAGTTCCAGGAGGAGTCAGGGTTTCTCTGTAGGGCGTTGAACCCCAGGACCAGATGCAGACCAGCACACTCGGCAAAGTTGTACAGTTTGTCTAAAGACCTGGCTGGGAGCAAACCAGACGCAGTTGTAACTTTGTTTCTTCTCAAAATATTCAAGGTAGCATTCAGTCATACTGTGGCCGGGCTAACTATACAACAAATAATGATTTCTAAACATTGAAAACACATTTGGGACATTTATATTCCAGTATGCTAAGTATGTCTGAGGCCTGTCTAAAACAACTGTGCCCTTTCTAAAATCTACACTTAACCCCTAATATTATAGGATAGTAACCAACGTGGTGGGAACTCCACATTAGATGGCTAGATAGATTTTGGACAATGGAAATACATGTAGGTACAAACCTATCACAGTTTTAATTATTTATCAAAACTAAGTGACCCGTCCAGAAAAATTCCTGTTCCTAGTTCTAACCTCTAACCTTGTCAATCTAAGCCTCACTCATTGTCTCAAATCAATCAAATCAAATTCTATTCGTCACAAGCTTCGTAAACAACAAGTGTAGACTAAAAGTGAAATGCTTACAATGCAGAGAGAAAATATAAAAAATATTTTGAAATAATAACAATGAGTAAGGATAACATAGCTACAGTACATGTCTAAAGTTTGGACACACCTACTCATTCAAGGGCTTTTCTTCATTTGTACTATTTTCTACATTGTAGAATAGCAATGAAGACATCAAAACTATGAAATAACACATATGGAATCATGTGGAATCATGTAGTAACCAAAAACAATTGTATATTTGAGATGTTTCATAGCCACCTTTGCCTTGATGACAGCTTTGCACACTCTTTGGTGCTACAGTACTACACTACTATGTTACTCCATACTACATTACTTAGTTTATATTATACTACAGTACTATAGTACTATGTTACTATGGTGCTACAATACTACAATAGTATGGTGCTACAATACTACAGTAATATGGAACTAAACTACAATCCTAAAATACTACAGTGTTATGGTAATATGATACCACAGTACTAAGTTACTATGTCACTACATTACTATGTTACTATTTACTACAGTACAACAACACTATGTTACTATGGTATTACAATACTACTGTACTATGTTACTATGGTACTACAGTACCACAATACTATGTTCCTATGGTACTACAATGCCACAGTACTGTGTTACTATGGTAATACAATACCATTACTACAGTACAACAGTACCATGGTACTGTTTCACTACAGTAAAATGGTACTACAATACTAACGTACTACAGTAATATGTTACTACAGCACTATGGCACTACAAAACATACTGTACTGTGGTACTACAATACTACAGTACTACAGTACTATGGTACTAAAGTACTATGGTAATACAGTACTATGGTACTACAAAATGACAGTACTATGGTACTACAGTACTATGGTACTAAAATACTGCAGTACCATGTTACTACTCTACTATAGTACTGCAATACTACAGTACAGCGGCACTATATCACTACAGTACTATGGTACTATGTAACTACATTACTATTGTACTACAATACTACAGTACTACTGTACTATGTTACTACAGTACCAAGGTACTATAATACTACAGTACTATTGTACAATGTTACTAAAATACTATAGTACTGCAATACAACAGCACTACGATTAAACTCTACAACAGCCCTACGTTACTACAATACTACAGTGCTATGGTAATGCAGCACTACAGTACAATGAGACTATGTTGCTACAGTACTATGTTACTACAATACTACAGTGCTACGGTACTGCTACTACAATACTACATCACTACGTTACTACAATACTACAGTGCTATGGTAATGCAGCACTACAGTACAATGGGACTATGTTGCTACAGTACTGTGTTACTACAATACTACAGTACTACAGTATTATGTTACTACAGTAGTATGGTACAACAGTACTACAGCACTATGGGACTATGTTACTGTAATACTACATTACTAAGGCACTATGTTACTACAGTTCTATGGTACTACAGTACTACAGTACAATGGGACAATGCTACTACAATACTACAGTACCATGTTACTACAGTACTGTGTTATTGTAATACTACAGTACTATGTTACTACAATACCACAGTACTATGTTACTGCAATACTACAATACTGTGCTACTACAATACTACGGTACTGTGTTACTGCAATGCTACAGTACTATGTTACTGCAATACTACAGTACTATGTTACTACAATTCTACAGTACTATGTTACTACAACACTACAGTACTATGTTACTGCAATACTACGGTGCTATGGTACTACAATACTAAAGTACTATGTTGCTACAATACTACAGTACTATGTGTTACTACAATACTACAGTACTATGTTACTACAACACTACAGTACTATGTTACTGCAATACTACGGTGCTATGGTACTACAATACTATAGTACTATGTTACTACAACACTACAGTACTATGTTACTGCAATACTACGGTGCTATGGTACTACAATACTACAGTACTATGTTACTACAACACTACAGTACTATGTTACTACAATACTACGGTGCTATGGTACTACAATACTACAGTGCTATGTGTTACTACAATACTACAGTACTATGTTACTGCAATACTACGGTGCTATGGTACTACAATACTACAGTGCTATGTGTTACTACAACACTACAGTACTATGTGTTACTACAATACTACAGTACTACAGTACTACAATACTACAGTACTATGTGTTACAAGCTACACGCAACATGCTCCAGCATAGTGCAAAGAGGAGCAGAAGCACAATAAATTAGACAAATACCTTATCTCTCTACTACAGCAGGTTATGTCTCTCTCTCTACTACAGCAGGT
Organism: Oncorhynchus gorbuscha; assembly: GCF_021184085.1. Classification (NCBI taxonomy): domain Eukaryota; kingdom Metazoa; phylum Chordata; class Actinopteri; order Salmoniformes; family Salmonidae; genus Oncorhynchus; species Oncorhynchus gorbuscha. The sequence goes on along the minus strand of NC_060179.1, from coordinate 73,826,504 downwards.
TAATGTCTCTCTCTCTCTACTACAGCAGGTTAATGTCTCTCTCTCTCTACTACAGCAGGTTAATGTCTCTCTCTCCCTACTACAGCAGGTTAATGTCTCTCTCTCTCTCTCTCTCTCTCTCTCTCTCTCTCTCTCTCTCTCTCTCTCTCTCTCTCTACTACAGCAGGTTAATGTCTCTCTCTATTATAGCAGGTTAGTGGCTCTCTCTCTCTACTACAGCAGCTTAATGTATCTCTCTCTCTCTTTCTACTACAGCAGGTTAATGTCTCTCTCTCTCTCTTTCTACTAAAGCAGGTTAATGTCTCTCTCTCTCTTTCTACTACAGCAGGTTAATGTCTCTCTCTCTCTCTTTCTACTACAGCAGGTTAATGTCTCTCTCCCTCTCTTTCTACTACAGCAGGTTAATGTCTCTCTCTCTCTCTCTCTACTACAGCAGGTTAATGTCTCTCTCTCTCTCTCTCTCTCTACTACAGCAGGTTAATGTAATATATAATAATAATATAATATAATAATAATATAATAATAATAATATATAATAATATAATAATATATGCCATTTAGCAGACGCTTTTATCCAAAGCGACTTACAGTCATGTGTGCATACATTCTACGTATGGGTGGTCCCGGGGATCGAACCCACTACCCTGGCGTTACAAGCGCCATGCTCTACCAACTGAGCTACAGATGTCTCTCTCTCTCTCTTTCTACTACAGCAGGTTAATGTCTCTCTCTCTCTCTCTACTACAGCAGGTTAATGTCTCTCTCTCTCTCTTTCTACTACAGCAGGTTAATGTCTCTCTCTCTCTCTACAACAGCAGGTTAATGTCTCTCTCTCTCTCTCTCTACTACAGCAGGTTAATGTCTCTCTCTCTCTCTACAACAGCAGGTTAAT